>NC_056731.1:1352104402-1352119402 GCF_019279795.1 Protopterus annectens
ACTGATAAGTGCATAACACTATAGTAGACATAGCTAGATAAGTATAAGTTATAATCTTAACACTGGTGTGTATGTGTTTGTATGTGTTTTGTTGTGTACCATATCCATTGGGGGGTGCAAACTTTTCACACCCAATACACATCCAAATGTCTGCTGTACTGGGCCCATTGTTGTAAACCACTGTAGTGGTAGATGTGGACACTCTGTAGACCTATAAGCTGTATGCCATGTGAAATAACTATGTAACAGTATGGACACAAAAACAAGATAGGTGGGTCTTCTAATCCTGTGATCCCGTTCCCAACTCAGGAATCATATACAAACACAGCCATCTAGGCATCAACCCCTATGTCACTTGTTGGGTTGTAAACTGGCTCATGCATGGGACCCACAGTGTGAAGGTAGCAGACTCCATGTCAGACTACCAACCAATCACGAGTGGCGTACCACAGGGTCTGGTCATGGGTCCCCTCATGTTTGTCTTGTATGCCTCTGACATCCAGAACAACACAAAGGGACCCTGGCTACAGTGTTCACAGACAATTGCAAGGTGGGTGCTATGTGTACATCCCCATATCATGTTGATATTCTGCATAAAGACCCCACTGTGACATCCGACTGTTGTCAGAACACTAAAGAAATGTGTCACAATCCCGTGTGGAATCTATGTGTTTACCATGAATTAACACATTGCTGGTAGTCCAATGGACACAGAAGTCCTTATAAGGGGCCTGGGAACATAGGCTGACAGTGACCTGTCTTATGGCCACCACATTGCTACTGTGGTCAGAAATAACTTCTACGTGGCACATCTCATAAGTAAGGGTGTGTCATCCAGTAAGGAAGAGGTCAGTGTATCCCTCTACTCTCTCCTCATTAGGCCAACCAGCAGGTACAATGGCCCATTTGGCATGTAGCTCACTAGACACCTGCAACAACTGTGGAGTCTGCACGTGTACCTCACAAATAGGACCCTAGCCTGCAAACAACTGTCCTATATGGACAAAGTGCAATATCTCCAAGTATTCTTGGACACAACTTGGCTACTTACAGACAATCTATGCTTGACTGACAATGCCATGTGTGGCTAGTTGTGTTAGGAATGCCTTATCTAGTGAAACTCTGATCTGTATGCACCACATACCATAGATACCTCAATCTCATTACCACAATCAACAGAACATGATTGGGGACAGGTACATAACCCAGTGAGTGGACATGCAATGCAATATATGTTGCATACATGTCATTGCATCTCACTGGCCCCCTTCAAGAAAAATCTGGATGAGTGGATGGGGAATTTAACTGTCACCCTGGTCATCACTCAAGTGGCAATGGTCGATAGATACACTGGGAAAAAATGGCAGGTTGCATGATGCCAGGGTACTCCCATGGGCTTGGCTTTTTTTGGCTCCATGCCCATTAACCTGGTACACACCTAAGAACGCATGTTCCTATGAATCTCAGTCCTGGCATATGTGTGTGTGTGTGTGTGTGTGTGTGTGTGTGTGTGTGTGTGTGTGTGTGTGTGTGTGTGTGTGAGCTGGAATTTTCAAATCTGAGGTGTGTTCCACACACTACACTTACCGTTGTCCACTGTACAAGAGCTGCTGATGTCAGCCACCATACACTTACCTGTATACACCCCTCAGCCCTATAAGCTACATGGCACATGCAAAAACTGTTATACAGGCCTGTTAATTGTGTACAGCTGTACCATGGATATGACACACTGAATGTGTTACTACACTGTCATACGCCTTGTGGATAATGTCTGCAGGGTCACATCCTGCTGACACACAGACACCTAGAATACAAACAGAATACATTATGGAGACCACATTTTGTCAGCATTAATAACAACAATAATGCATCATGGCTGGACACCTACACACTCTGACATGTAACCCTTAAACATGCTGACTGACAACACTTTACACAGGATTACATTATTAAACTGTACTAAATTCACCCTGTGCATCAGACCCATATTACCATGTTCCTGCATCGACGATATGGATGACAGGGATGTGGCACAGGTATCATCATATGCACAGGGTGTGGTGTGGGTTTGCCAGAGGCCTAGGCTGGGCCATTTGGTTGACATCATGTGTGTATTTAGGGGTTGTTCATTAAATGGGCTGTGCAGAGGTGGTGTGTGTGTAAGTCTGGTAGTGACCTGGCTGTGATGGTGATGTGTGTGTGAATGGATGCACACAGTCACACCATGTGGCTGCCCTACACAGGGGTATGTTCGGCAACTGTGGTCCATACATGGCAGGGCATGCAGTTCACTGTCTCTGGCCAAAGACATGGGAACTGTGGTCTGCCAGGGGCCCCACTGGCATGACCAGGCACAAGGCCAGATGCAGTACTACTCCCCGATAGTAACTGCTGTCTGCTGGATCCACGTTGCTGTTGGGACCAGCCAGGACCATGTGCCCATGGCCTGCTGCATTGTGGCATGGACAGTGACCCCCCCCCCTGCAGTCGTGCTGCTGGTACTGCCATTACAGGTGTGAGAAGCTGCAAGGCCACGTGGAACCTCAACTGTTTGTGCTGCTATCCTACATCCACGTGGCCAACAGACAACTCCCACCACATGCTCTATCACAGACATTCCACATTCAAGGATTGACATTCCACAGTTGAGGATTCCCACCATCTTACCTAAACATCTATCCATGACCTCAGCATAATAACGGTGGGCATTAGCATGATCATGGAGGTTGTCACACATAGCAGGAAGAGTGGCATTCACGACCCTGAGAAGCTGTCTTGTGTTAGTCTCACTATGTGCCTGTGCCTCCATGACAGTCTGAAACATGCATCTGGTGACACTTGTTGTGTCACCTGTGACAGGGACATGATGGGCTGCAGTCCCCCTTCAACCACCCCTTCCTGTCCGCCTGTGTGGGACCTTGTCTGTTATCTGGATATGGCTGGTGTCTACAGACACACTTGCCATAGTCACCACAGTTTGCTGTCCCATGCCACCATCTGCCAACTGTCCATCATCTATGGCCACTGGTGATGGGGTATGTGTGGGCATTGCGACTGTGTGTGGAGATGGGTTGGACAACAGTGAGATGTCAACCAAGGGCACAGATTCAGCCCCTGACAACCCTGTCTGTGCCTCACTATGGCTATCATCATTGTCAGAGTCTGTGGAGACACTGACATCAGTTCCCAAGTGGGAGGGACCCTGACCTTGCCACCTGTGAGGGGAAGACATTAAATGTAAATTAATAGCTGTACATTATGTTTGGCTGCCATACACACAGACATGCACACAGACACTTATAGGTGAGGTGGCACAAAGCTATTACACAGACCTCACATTACTCAAAAGGTGACATGTATGACACACAACCCTCATCATCATGCATTGCAGCCATTCTCAATCCTTGTTACTAACAATATACATCTCTGGGATGCCTGAGTACTGTTAGTAGGTGATGTCCACTCCCCTAGCATATACTGCACCCATGTACACATTATTGCTGTTCACCTGTATATCACAGTGGCAACTACTATAGACCATACCTCACAACTCTACAAATCATTGACGAATGTGTAGATGTCTGACACATATGTTTGCTTTGTTCCTCACAACCCCTATGTGTTTGTCTGACACATAACTGGGCTCCTATGAGGAGTGATGTCACTAATTAATGACATACATTTGATTTGCAGACCTCGTCACCCGCAGTGAATGTATATTCAAACAAATCCCATTACACCAACAACCTTCTAAGCTTAATACAGATATGATAAGTGTACACACCCCTGTAACATGGCAGGCTCTTGTATCATATAAAATGAGACCACAATACAGCATTCAAAAACATTACCCAACTTAAATGTAACATATGACCTGTGCAATCCAATCAAGAAAGAAACAAATGTGTTAGTTGTGAAATATACTGAGCGAGATGTGTATGATAGAGTGGTTGCATAGGTGTGGACACCCTTAAACCAATGCTTTTTTGAAACACCTGTTAAGTGAACTACAGCAGTCACTCTTCCTGGGAAAGGGAGTATCAGCATGACACATCTTGACTTGGCATTATTTCGATAGTCTTCTCTGCAAAGGTCCCCCAACTCTGTCAGCTGGCAAGGGCAGCTCATGTGTACAGACATTGAGGGTCACACTGGGGTTTACTATTGGTGTTAAGTCTGGTCTTTGTCTGGCCCAATGCATACCCTTGATTGTATTCAGGTGGAGCCATTCTTAGGTAACTTTGGATGTATGCTTCAGGTCATTGTCATGTTGGAAGCTGAAACCCCTCTCCATCCTTAGCCATCTTGCAGATGCTTGACGGCATTGGCCCACACGTGAGTGTTATTTGAACTGTTCATAATTCCCTCCACCATGCCTACAGGCCTAGTTCCAGCTAATAAACAGCAACTCCAAAGCAAGGTACTGCCACCAGTGAGCTTCAACAAGTGGATGGTGGTCTTCGGGTGAAGTGAGGTTTTGCTTGTGCACCACATGTAGCTTTAGGGATAATGGCAGTAAGTTTGAACCTTGGTCTCATTACACCATTAAGCATTTCAACGCATGCCTTTGGAAGACCTGGTGTTATGTTTTTCTACTTGTACACAGCCTTGCATGGTGTTTGGTGTGGGTAAATGCTTCTATCTTCTGACCTTACCCCATTGGCCAGACATTCAGAATCCAGGCGAGTGTTACCACATGTACTACATAGCCAGCACTTGCCAGAAAGTCCTGCAAGTCCCTCAATGTTGCTGCATGTCTCCTGCCGGCCTTCCTGACCAGTTCTCAACATGTCCTTTCATCTGTTTTGGAAGGATATCTGGTTCTTTTCAACAGCACTGTTGTCCCATATTTAATCTACCTTTTGATGACTGTCTCCACTGTGTTCCATGGTATATGCAATGCTGTGTCTGTGTTGTTGTACCCTACTCCTGACTGATACCTTTCAAATGTGAGATCCCTATGATGCTTTGTAAGATGTGTGCAAGCCATGGCTGCTTCTGGTACAGGCAACTGAGCAAATGTCATGAATACACTGCTCCAACTGTGGACCGTTATTCGTTGTTACATTGAGTCCCTGTACCTGATGGCAGGGGTGTACCCAAGCAGAGTAAATGCTGTCAGTACATCACAAGCTACTCCTATAATTTGCTATTTGGAGGGTGTGCACACATATGCACCCAGCATATTGTAAGGTTTGTATACCCCATATTTGGTGGCTTAACATATTGTTGGGTTTTACAAGTTAATTGTACATATTATGGTCACATTACAGGTTGGAAAAAGGTGTGGAATGTAATATTGTGATCTCTCATTGTATATATCAGAGACAGTTTGCATCTTGACAGGGGTGTGTACACTGTGGTATCCACTGTATAGGATTAATGTGTCATACATGTCCCTACCATAGCCCCTTTGCCCCCCCAGTTTGTTTTCCTCTGTCAAGACGTCTTGTACTGACAGGTTATGAGGTATTCTGCAGGAATGTTACATTACCATTCAGACAGGCCCCCGTGGTGACCATTGTGATGCACTACAGTTAACACCACCACAAGTGAACATGGACATCAAGCAATATGGCTAGGTGTGTATTGGCAAAGCACAACAAAACAATTACATACTCACCAGCTACAGGCTGCTGTCCCACTTGTAGACCAGGGGGAGCTAAATAGGTGTCAGAGAGAGGTACTGTCAGCAGACTCACATGTGGCCTTGGAACAGGGGGGAAGCAGCATTTCTGCACATTAACAGTACAACCTCCAATACTAGGAAATATACTGCCCAGCACCAAAGATGTGCACTTATGTGTATTACCAAACCCCATCCACAACTACTATCTTATTTGACATATGCATGTAGATACTCTACAGATACAAACCCCAATACTACGAAATATGCTGCCCAGCACCATAGATGTGCACTTATGTGCATTACCAAACCCCATCCACAACTACTATCTTATCTGACATATGCATGTAGATACTCTACAGATACAAGTATGTATGCTAAAGTACTCTACTAATGTGCAGTAGGGACTTACTTGCACACTCCTCGTCCATTGTGTGGGGGGCACCAACATCCACAATGCTGGATTCAGCAAGATGTTGTGTGCTTGTGGTGGGTGCACCCAGGTTGGCAAGGAGCTGTTCAGTGGGTGTCAGTGGGGCCTGCATGACTGGGCCCCCACCTGTGGCTGTCACTTTGATTCTCTGGCTATGGCAGCAGCCCTTCACCGGGCATTACGTATGAAGTCAGTAGCACGATGCCGGACCTGCTCATAGGTTCTTGTGTGCAGGCCAACATTGTTTACCATGTCGACTAGGTAATTTCACAGGGTGGTCTGCTCCTGCAGATGTTCCTGAGTATGGCCAAACATGACTTCACTATGGTTGCCAATGGTGTCATTTATTTCAGATGTCTCTGCTACGCTGTAGGGTGGATTTTGGGGGTGCTGCATCCTGTCTGGAAGACATAAACAGTGAAACACATCATAGTACCTCATACAGTTGTCAACAGTATGGGCAGAAATTGCACATCAACAGTGGATATTTGTTGCCAGCATTCACAACTACACCATATCCCTGTAATCTATCAGCACAATATTAGCTTGCTTTGCACTCCTGGCCCTGATATGTCATATTCCCCCCAATGATGGACAGTTAATTGCATAAACCTCTTTTCCCCATTTATTTCTGTGTAGAGGGATGACAGTGGCTGGCGTCTTCCATGTGGATGGGGGTGTCACTGTATCACATGCATTTCAACACACACTTCTGCAACAGTACTTTACTATGCACAAGCTCTGTATATATCTCTTATATTTGCAAAACAAAATGTGTATTATAGCTATATTCACAGGTAACATATGGATATGTACAGCATCCCAGTAGCTGGCCTAGCAGTGGCACAGTCAGTGGTGTTTCACAGACACTGCATAGTTGGCAAATATCAGCTGTCCTTTCCTGGGTTGAGTCAGGGGCCTGAGCTGTGATCTATGTCAATGCAGACAGAGGCACATGCTATGCCCATTGGTGCTGTTCAGCAGTACATCAGTACAGTAAGTCTTGTTCAGACATATTCTTTCAAACTCCTATTTTCCATTATTATAGACCACCTTCTGCATTCAATTACATGCTTACTTGTTTCACATACCATTCTTTAAATGGATTTGGTCAAATACTTATTCTGTATTCAGTCCTTCTGTTTTTAACTGTATCACTGTCGATGACAGAGGTGGTTTGAACATATGAAAGCTTGACTTTTGTAGGTAATGCTCATGACCATGTGATGGCTTGTGCACTAATTGGTGTTTCCTACTTGCTAATTGCATGCAGAGCAGCTGTGTAGTTATTCTAATAGCCAGTGTCATGGTAACACACTCCTATAACTGAATAATCCATGTGGGTGTTGGCCCTTTCCCTTACCTGTGAGGAAGACATCCTGGAGGTGTGTGAGCTAATACCTCTTACAACAAGACTTGTGGAGACAAGCCAACTAAATGGTAGAAAAAGTTCAAGATTTAGGGGCAGAATGTGAGTATTGCGGTTATATGGTTTGAATACTGCTAGTTTAACAGGGTTTTCTGAACTTGTTACTTCTGCATGGGATTCAGTCTGACAAAGTTCTGTGTCTGCATAGGTCTCAACTGTAGGGCTGTCCACATAATGGCCAGAGGTTTGCCTGTTATGTTTGGTCTGTTCCGCAGACAGGTGTTGTCCTTGGAAAATCAGTAGCATACTCTGGTGATTGTAGTCAGTAAATGCTAACATCCATTTGTGTTTCTGCCTTCATATCCCTCAGAAAAGATATGTTACAACAAACCCTGTAACACCAGCAACGTTCTCAGTGTATAACTGCAATATTCCAAGTATGGCCAAGTTTTTGGTCCTATGTTCCCCAATTATGTTAGGCTTTGTCCAGATGTCATGCAGTAAGAGGTTGATAGCTATCGTCATTATTTAGCACTGTCATTCCTGCTGAAGACAAAGTCTGGACAACATGTGGAACTCTATACATTCAAGAGGTCAGTGTACAGAGAATGCTCTTAGATACCCTTGTAACATATTTTATGTGGGGGAGAGTAAGAAGTGTTTTAAAACTAGGCTGTTAGAATATGTGAGAGATATTACTGATAAGAAAGAAGACAGTTCTACAGCTGTACATTTTTATAAATCTCACCATGGGGACGGTAGTGTGAAAACCAATCCTTGGTGCACCTCCATGGCTTTAGTTGCACTCTTCTGAAGAACTTTTTTAAAAAACTATTAAAAACAACCTTTTAATAGAAACAATCATAGTAAAAACAGCCACAGTTAAACATTAGCATGGAGAGCTATAACAACAGATAAGTGCTTTTGGCAATGAGCCTTCATCAGATCATGATTTCTTCCTGCTCTCCTCCAAGAGTAAAAGTGAGAACTAGCCAATGAGGGCTAGGATAGGAAACACACCTACCCATTATTCAATTAGGAAATTAACCAATAGCTGGCTGCCTAAAGACCAACCTTCTAGCTTGCACCAATGGATACTCTCCTTTTCTTAAGGATCGGCTTAAGTGGTATTATGCTATTCAGCCCAGATGGCTGATCAGCCCTCAGGTTCACAATCCAGCTAGTTTCACAAAGCTCAGTATGGTTGGTAATGTCTCCTTCCCTAACAGTATAGGGTATACATTGAACCACTTTAAAAATAAATCTGTGTGTAGTTTGTGTAGAAGTATGCATTGCAAGTGCATTCCTAAGATCTAAGTTGTGAATATCCCTATGATGACAAAGTATTCTATCTTTCAAGCACTGATCAGTCTTTCCGATGTAAAAAAAACTTCACACTGGAAGCACATCTAGACTAAGTGTCAACTATTACAGTCTGCATATACTTTAAATGCATAGTTTTCCTTTGATTTAGGATGTGTAAAAGTGTTGCTATTATCTACTATCAATGAGTGGGCAAGCATTACATCTTGTACATTTAAAAATCCCTTTCCTGTCCAAGATCTTGTTGGAGCAAAATCCATCTTTATTACAGAGCAGTCTTTTAATATTTTTCTTGTTTTTAAAAGTGAACCTCGGATGCTCACCTACTATGGGCTTTATTTTGTCATCTTCTGTAAGTATTGGCCAAAACCTCCGTATAATATCACAAATCTCTTTGTTATCTGTGCTGTATGTAGCTGTACAATTCAAAGTGTTGTTCCTCTCTTTTGTGCTGTTGACATATTTGCTGAAGGATTCCTTCCTTTTGTAGAATGGTTTACCTTTCCCTTCCCTTATTTCATTATGGTCAGATTTAATTCTTAAATCTTACACTTTATAGCCTCTGTCTTGCATATTCTTCACAAGCTGGAGACACTCGATTGAAATGTGCATCATCAGTACAAAGTCTAGAAATCCAAAGTACCTGATTCTCCATGATATTCTTAAATATGTGATTTGGATGCATACTGTTACAAAACGGATAATGATTCTTGCATGTTCATTTTCTATACAAGTTGGTATTAAGTCCCAGATCTTACTGTAAAGGTAATTCAATGTCTCGAAAATCAATCACTTCTCTGGAGGATTTAAACTTTAATTTAAAAAAGTGGTATGTGAGTTTAAGAACTCCATAAAGAGTGCCAGCTGTTCATCATCACCCTGCCTCAAGATAAAAATATCATCCACAAAAAGGGCATAGTGCAATAGCTGTGGACACCAAGGGTTATAATCTGTAAGGACATTGTTTTCTTCCCAAAAGGCAAGTACCAGATTGGAAGAGCTATTAGCACAGGTTGTGCCCACTGCCACATCCCATGTCTGCCAATAGTAATCTCTGCCACAGACGAAAACGTTGTTCTCTAGGATAAGCTCCAGTAAGGAGCACAAAAGATCAGCATTAAAGCCATTCTGGTGTAGGCACTCACAAATTGCTTCAATTCCATAGCTATTGGGAATCACAGCGAACAAACTATTGATGTCCATTGTAACTAAGATGATATCTGTAGTATTAGTCAAGCTTCCTGTTTTTTTCTTAGAGATCTGTCAAAAAGCTGCCTGTGTCTGTACTGAACCAACTTTGGGTAAAACTTTTTTCAGCTCACTCTCTACAAATATTGACACAGATTCCATTAACCAGCCCATTTCTGCTATGATAGGCCATAGGGGTGGATTACTTGGGTCTTTATGAACCTTGGGTAGACCACTAATGTTTGGAACAGTTGGATGTGTCACTTCAAAGAAGTCAAACAAATCTTTAGAGATGTGTCTTTCCATAAGTAAGTCAAGTAAATTACTCTGAAAGGTCATGACCATTGTATCTAGTTCTCTTTTATTGATCTTTTTATAGCTGTTAACATCCTCCAGCATGTTCAACATTCTGTTTTTGTACCACAGAGAATCCATCACCACAATGGCTCAACCCTTATCAGCCAGTTTGATGACAAGATCTTCACACCCCTTAAGTTGAAAAAGTGCTTGTTTTTCATCAAAAGTAATGTTGTGGAAGTGTCTCCCTTTGCTAGGTTTCTCTCTTATCTTTTCAGCTTCATTTTCACATAGCCATAGGGAGAGTTTCACTGTGGGGGAGTTAACAGGTACAAATGTACTTGGTCATTTAAAATGTTCACGTACAACATCTTTATCTTTACCAAATATTAACTTCAATGTAATGTTTCTTCCAAATTGTTTTATGTCCATTACAAATTCATTAAGATCAGAACACAGAAATGGAATAAAGGTCCACCCTTTGTTTAATATCTGCAATTGTTCTCGACTTA
Source organism: Protopterus annectens (assembly GCF_019279795.1). Taxonomy (NCBI): domain Eukaryota; kingdom Metazoa; phylum Chordata; order Ceratodontiformes; family Protopteridae; genus Protopterus; species Protopterus annectens. The sequence goes on from NC_056731.1 coordinate 1,352,115,154, forward strand.
AAACCATATGAGACAAATTCACCACCAAAGTCTGATGGTTAGTCCCTATTTCATTGTTCTTCAGAAGTTTAACTTCTTCCTCTTTCTCTCCTGACTCTGAGATCTCGGATTTCTGTGGACATACTGGTTCATAAAAACTGGGAGCTGGCATTTAAATGGTACATGGGTCACCCCATCTTTCGGTCTCGTTCCTATAGAGGTACTGGCAGCCAGTTCATAATCATTAGCTGACTAGGTCTGTATGTTGGTAGTGGAAATTATCTCGATTCTTTCTGCAATTATAGTAGTAAATTCATTCCTTTGTCTTTCTCAGACTCATTGCTAGTGTTTGTCAAATTACTATTATTGTCAGCCCGCTACTCATGACTTGCTTGAGACGTGGTACGGTTTCTGCCTTCACTACTAAAACTAGTTTTACATTTATAAGCTGATTTATTCTGTCCATTCAAACATATGGCCTGTTTTAAAATCCTGGAAGTCACGGGCCGGTTTTCAAGCTTTTTGTTCCTTAAGTTTGCTGTCATATACACTCAAATTAAATTGTAGAGTTTCGAATTTTTGTAGGATTAATTCATCCAATTCCATCTGCTCTAACTCCATTTGTTTTTGCTTAATTGTTTCAGCTGCCTTAGCCTCTTCAGGTTTGAAGTATTCTGTTAGTAGATGCATATACTTGTTTCCAGATTAATAGCTTGTCATTTGGCAAGCAAATCTGGAAAGCTCTTTCCATAGCTAGGTAAGCACTTAACTCTCATTCCCCTTGGGATAACCTGGTGGTAAAGGCTTCTAGATGGGAACGCTGCCATTGCAGCCTCTTGAGGTGGTCTGCTGCATTTTCTACCTCTTTAATATCTTTGTTGTAGCTTTTTTCATTTATAGTGACAATATGTTCTACTTCAGTACTTGCCAAGTTCAATTTTAAAAGTGGATTCAAAGGCTCACCTAAAAACTCTGAACATGTCTTGTCCTCAGTCCTTCTTTCCGAGCATTTCTAATTCGGTAGATAAACTGTTGTCTGCCATGCGCAGTTCAAGCAAAAAAAAAAAAAAAAAAAAACACAATTCAATTAGAAACACTGCTGAACTGTCAAAGGTAACTGAATGAAACAAGAGAAAAGTAAAAAGAAATGCTCGGTGCACCTGCATGGCTTTAGTTGCACTCTTCTGAAGAACTTTTAAAAACTATTAAAAATAACTTTTAATAGAAACAATGATAGTAAAAACAGTCACAGTCAAACTTTAGCATGGAGAGCTATAACAACAGATAAGCACTTTCAGTCGGGGAGTCTGGGGGATGCAGTCAGTAAATACTAACATCCATTGGTATTACTGACTTCATATTCCTTATAAAGGATATGTTGCAACAAATCCTGGTACATCAGCAACTGTCTCAATTTATGACAGCAATATGCCAAATCTACACCTGTGTTTGTGCCTCTGTCCCCAAATGATGTCAGGCTTTGTCCAGATGTCATGCACTATGAGGCTCAGAAGTATTTAGTATCATTATTTCTTGATTTTTTTCCCCACTATCATACCAGTGATGTCGTAGACCTACAGATATGTTACAGGGAAGAGGCCATAGATATGAGCCCTAAGCCTGTACATTCTGAGGTGAACTGTACATTTGAGAGGTCTGTGCATGTCTGGCCATTGTCAACAGACTGTCAGGATTGTGTAAACATGTCATGTGTACATGTTATTTGGGCCGTATATGGAGGGGATAGATGTAAGTGTTATGGCTCCATTTTTATCTGACTGTACATGCCGCTCCAGTTTCTGCTGGTCTACTGGATGTATGTGTTTGTAGGAGTAGACTGAGACATGTCCTGTACCATAGTCAGGATTCAGACTACACTGTGAATTGGGCCTGTATATGTAGGAGTACTGAGTGAGTGGCAAACAATGATGTATTTGTTCACACACTCCGTATACTCTACTGTTCACTTGACTTATCAGTATGTGACTGACTGTGGTGAAATTAGTTGTGGGTATGCACTTTCACACTGGCATCTGCTTTTCAGTGCTGTTACATCCCTGTAGTGCCTGATATATTTGCAAATACATGTGTAATTCCGCATAGTGGATTTGCTATTTCAATTACTTGTGCTGTTTCAGTGAATATATATGTTACTGTGTTGCTGCAGCAACTGCGCCAACTTATCTATGCCACTGTTTCAGATATGTCCTGATTTTCATGGCTTCCACCCATCACTTTGTCAGCCTTGGTCCAGATACATTGTAGTAAGGGGTTCTGAGCATACCCCTCAACTGGCTGGATTGTTTCAAGATGACAAGGTTTATTGCTCATATTTCTGGTCTATTTTACAGATTAGTCTCATTTCTCTGGTAAATCACTGTGATGATATGGGGATTTTTGTCAGTAAATGATGACAGACCTCTCAGCTGTCAGAATATGTATGCTGAAACAAACTGTGTTACTCTGGCAACTTTCTACATTTATAAGGGCAATATTTAAAAGAGGTCCATAGTTTAGGCCCATTGTCCCCCCATTCTGACAGCCTTTGGACAGATTTGTTGCACTAAGAGGTTAAGAGGTATGCTTCTGAGATACAACTCCACTACATGTTCTGAGCACATATTTGTATACATCTCTCTCTCTCTCTCTATATATATATATATATATATATATATATATATATATATATATTTGTATCTCTCTCTCTCTCTCTCTCTCTATATATATATATATATATATATATATATAGGTTCATAGGTGTGTACTAGGTTAATGTACCTGGAGCCTTTAGAAGCCTAGCCCATAGGATTACCCTGGCATCGTGCCACCCGACCTTAGCTTACAGTGCCTCTGTTGAGTAGAGTCACTGGAGTGATCTCTGGGGTGAATTTTCTATTTCCCATCCACTCATCAAGATTTACCTTGAAGAGGGCCATTGAGGTTTTCTGTTTGACATGTATGGCAAGTGCATTCCATAGCATGGGCCGTCTCTGGGTTATGAACCTGTCCGTCCAGAATGCTGTGTTGATTGTGGTAATGAGGTTGAGGTCTGTGGAGTGTGTGGTGTGGAGGGACTGGGATTTCTCTAACTGTAGCATTTCTAACAGAGCTGGGTCAGACATAGCTTTATAAGTCAAGCAGAGATCACCTCTGCATATGCAATACGAGACAGAGAATAGTCTGTCCATATAGGACAAGTGTTTAAAGCCTAGGATCCTGGTGTGAGGTACTTTTGCAGCCTCTCCAGTAGTTGCAGATGTCTAGTGAGGTACATGCCAAATGGAGCATTGTACTTCATGACTGGCCTAATGAAGGAAGAGTAGAGTGAGACAATGACCTCTTTCTCCCTGGATGCAAAAGCCTTAGTAATGAGATGTGCCACATAGAAGAACTTTCTAACCACAGTGGCAATGTAGTGGTCAAGGGTGAGGTTGATGTCAGCCTGTGTTCCCAGATCTCTTATAACGCTTTCTGTGTTCAGGGGACTATCATCAGTGTGGTAAGTCATGGGAAGTGGGTTTCTCCCAAAGGGGATGATGACACATTTTTTGTCAGTGAGCTTAAGGCCATGGTTCTGACACCAGTCCTTGGACTCAATGAGGCCTTTCTGTAGGATGTCAAAATCACTTGTGGAGTTAATAATAGCTCCCAACTTGCATTTGTCTGCAAACTTTGTCAGCCAGAGCCCCTTTGTGTTGCCCTAGACTTCAGAGATGTAGATACCGAACAGGAGAGGACCCAGGACCAAACTCTGTGGGACTCCACTCATGACTGGTCAGCAGTCTGACATGGAGTCAGCTACTTTCACAGTGTGGGTTCCATCTGTGAGCCAGGTTTCAACCCAGCAAGTGATATAGGGGTTGATGCCTAGCTTAGTGAGTTTTTCCATGATTCCTGAGTGGAGAATGGTATGAAAGGCCTTGGCCAGATCCAGGTAGGCTGCATGAAACACCCTGCCTTCATCGACAGCTCTGGTGACTGACTCAAAGAAGTCAACCAGGTTGAGCAGGCATGACCTACCCTTCACAAAACCAAACTGTGTCAGATCCAGAGTCTGGAGATTTCCTATTTTCCTGTTTATTAGGTCCATGATGATTCGTCCCATAGCTTTGCATAACAGACTCATCAGGCTGATGGGGAGATAGTTCTCAGGGTCTGTAGTCACTCTGTCTTTGTTGGGAGGGATGACTGTACCAGTGTGCCATTTGGTAGGGATGTGAGGCTGTGGTTGAACAGAGCACACGGGTGAGGTGCCAGTTCACTCTGTAGT